>NC_056735.1:1464677956-1464685456 GCF_019279795.1 Protopterus annectens
AATACATTTCTTGGCATTGAGCTTGAGCCCATGGCTCTGGCACCAAGCATCTGTTTCTGTAAGGCCCTTTTGTAGAGTATCCACATCATTTTGGGATTCAATAATGGCTCCCAGTTTGCAGTCATCTGCAAACTTTGTTAGCCAGAGTCCTTTAGTGTTGACTTGTACTTCAGAGAAGTAGATGCCAAACAAGAGCGGCCCCAGGACTGAACCCTGAGGTACTCCACTTGTCACTTGTCTGGAGCTGGATTTGGAGTCGGCTACTTTTACAGTGTGGGTTCTATCAGTAAGCCATTTAGCAACCCATTGGGTGACATAGGGATTTATACCCAACTTAGTAAGTTTATCTATGATTCCAGAGTGGGGGATGGTGTCAAAGGCCTTGGCAAGGTCTAGATAGGCTGTGTGGACCACCTTACCCTTGTCCATGGCTCTGGAGACTGATTCAAAGAAGTCAATCAGGTTCAGGAGACAAGATCGGCCCTTCACAAACCCAAACTGGGTGGGGTCCAGTGTTTGAAGGTTGCCAATGTCTTTGTTTATAAGTTCCATGATAATACGCTCCATGGCCTTGCAGGTAAGGCTTGTCAGACTGATGGGACGGTAGTTTCCGGGATCCAAGGTTGATCCCCCCTTGTGGATTGGGATAACTGTAGCTCTACGCCACTCAGTGGGCACGAAACCTGAGGTGAGGTTATGATTAAACATGACACTTAGGTGAGGTGCCAGTTCATATTGTAGTTCATGTAGTAGACAGCCCGGGATGTCATCTGGTCCCATGGATGCTGTATTCTTGGCTTTAGCGAGTGCGTTTTGTACCTGTGTGGCCATTATTACTGGAATTTGGCAATCTTCCGGTATTGAGATGGGCCATTTAGGGGGTGAGTGGGGGGTGAAGTTGGCACTGAATCGATCTGCCAGGATATTGGCAATATCCTTTGGATCAGTATATTTATTGCCATTCTGTTTTAGCTCAGAGCAGATCTGAGCATTGCCATTTAGATTCTTGACATAGTTATAGAATGCTTTGTGGTTGTCTTTGGAATCTTTGGCTATTTTATTTTCATAACTAGCTTTGGAGGATTTTATGAGGCATCTCAGTTTCTTACTGAGGCTAGTAAGGGAGTTTTTTTGCATCCTGGGATTTTCCTCTTTTCTGCAAAAGTTTCTTCCTTTTGTTGTAAAGTTTGTTTATGGCAGGGGACCACCAGATTGGCTTCCATATTTTTGGATGAGAGCATTTTGGTTCTATTTGGGATGGCACGATTCATGCATGAGTGGATGTGCTCGTACAGTGCCTTAGTGTAGGATTCAGAAGTTGAACTTTCAGTTCCCGTCTGCATGGGTGTCATGAAGTTTGTCACTTCTGACTTGAGTAGCATGAAGTTGGCTTTGGAGAAGTTTTTTATGGTGGTTTCTTTACTGGGGGGTGGGGGTGGGATGTGGTTGTTAAGGGTGATTAGCTTATGGTCAGACCTGACTGATGAGGGGGTGACCACAGGTATGGAGCATTGATTTGCCATGTTGGTAATGACCAGGTCTAGGATATTGGAGCCCCTGGTGGGACTATGGATTAGCTGATCCAGGGCATTGGAATTTATGAATTCCAAGAACCATTGCGCAAAGGTGTTGGGACATGAGTAGTTTTCCCAGTTAATGGCAGGGTAGTTAAAATCACCCAGTATTAGGGTGTTTGGTTCTATCTTAATATTTTCCAGTATGTTTAAAAAGGTGTAGTGAGAATCTTGGGGTATGGTGGGGGATTTGTAGCAAGCTACAATTTGGATTGCAGTCTTACCTAGTGTTAGTTGCACTTGGAGAATGAACCTATGAACCTATGAACCTATGAACTATCGTGACTGGAGCTCCCCGAGCAACTAGTACAAGTATTCTCCTTTTCCTTTCTCCCTGATATTCTTCTGAATATCCATCCTGAAGTCTTTATCAAATTCACATGCTCATATCTTTTCAAATGGGATTCCTGTAGCACTGCTATTTGCACTGTACATTTTTCTACTTATGAGGCCATTCACATTCCAAAGTAAAATGGATAATGTGGCAATAATGCCAAGATGTTATTATTCCCACCTGTTATATATGACAGCTTTTTTAAATATCTGTTTCCAGCTTTTGTGTTACGAGCACTCACTAATGTTTGGCAAGTTGGCCCTTTATATAGCTTTTTCTCCCACCTGTTATATATGATAGCTTTTTTAAATATCTGTTTCCAGCTTTTGTGTTACGAGCACCCACTAATATTTAGCAAGTTGGTCCTTTATATAGTTTTTTCTCCCACCTGTTATATATGATAGCTTTTTTAAATATCTGTTTCCAGCTTTTTTGTTACGAGCACCCACTAATATTTAACAAGTTGGTCCTTTATATAGTTTTTTTTCCTGCCATCTCCATTTGAACAAACACACACAGCTATGTAAATCTTAAAGTAATGAAGTTTAACCCTCTAAATAGGAGCAATTATCCGAAACTGACAGCTGCACATATAAACATCACCTCACCTAAAGTTAAGGTTATCCATACCAAGGCATATATTGCAGCCTGATGTCCTACTTGCAGTAATTGCTGTCTGTTCTTGTCTTATCTTATCTTTATTCCCATCCCATATATGAAAAACAGCTTGTACGCTTTCAGATAACATTAACTTTTAGCCTTAAGAAAAAAGTGCACAAGCTGTCTTTAAATAAAATTAAAGTATTCACTGTTTTAGTAAATGCATTGAAGTATTTATGTACCATGAAAGCTGCTGTTATTTGGGCGGCCATGGTGATGCAGCAGTTAGCGTTGCCACCTTACAGCAAGACGTTCTCTGGTTCGATTCTCGGCTGGGGTGCCTTCTGTGCACAGTCTGCATGTCCTCCCTGTGGTCACGTGGGTTTCCTCCGGGTGCTCTGGTTTCCTCCCACATCCCAAAGACATGCTGCAGGTGGATTGAACACTCCAAATTGGCCCTAGGTGTGTGTGTGTGTGTGTGTGTGTGTGTGTGTGTGTGTGTGTGTGTGTGTGTGTGTGTGTGTGTGTGTGTGTGTGTGTGTGTGCCTACTGTAGAAGGTTGGGAGCTGGGCTGGCACCTTGGTACAGTAAAACTCCACTGCCAATCATGAGCAGACAGGTGATCCGCTGTGGCATCCCCTAACTGGGAAAAAGCCGAAAGAAGAAGAAGAAGTGGTCAAACAGCAGAAGCACACAAGTACTGTTTCACAGAATAAGTAGCAGTGGATTGGCACATGAGCATAAAGAAGTTGCACAGTCAAAAATAGTCACAGGTCTCTAGAAAGCATATGGAAATAATAAGGGTAATGAAAGGAGGAATAAAAATGATTCTGCTGGTAGTAAACTAATATCACTGGATAATGAAATTAGCATTGCAATAGTTCTACTAGACAGAGAAAGACAGAGGAGTGTTCTCATTTATTGATCTGATTTTAAATTTTAACAGTCTCTGTCTCCTTTAGCTAAGGTCTTTAAGCCTATATTACTGAAGCCAGTACATTGTTGCACTGCATTTTTACTGTTTAAGTGGTCTGACTTTTATTATTAAGGCCAGGTTTCATTCTTTATTACTGAGATTATGTCAGGCTAGTTTAGGACTTGTCTTTGCACTGAGGCAGTTGCAGGCCAGTCATCTCAGAGCTAAGGGTCTGACAATTCTAAAGATGCTGTGATTTTTTTTTTAATTTCTGTTGCATTGTAATAATTCTACTAGACAGAGAAAGACAGATAACTGTTTTCATTTCTTGATCTAATCTACCTAAGGTCTTTAAGCCTATATTATTGATTCCAGTACATTGTTGCACTGCATTTTTGCTGTTTAAGTGGTCTAACTGTTGTTATTAAGCCCTGGTTTCATTCTTGTGTGCTGAGTGTACATTATGCTAGTTCAGGACTTGTCTTTTCAATGTGGCAGTTCCAGGAAAGTCAGCTCAGAGTTAAGGGTCTAATTGTTTTCCCCTCCTCTACCCACCCTGATGTAGTTGTGTTCCTAAACCCAGTGTTATGTTATAACATTATCATAAGGGGTGGGCAACACCATATAAGTCCCTCCCTCTCTCTATTTAATGGTGTTCACAATAAGTATGTAAGTATTATTTTGCAAAGTCTCTCCCCTTAAACTACTCATCAGGCTAAATGACCTTTGATAAAATTACTTAATATTGAGTGTACTGAGACTGCTTGCACTAGTTTTAGTATCAAATTAATGAGCTTCTTAACTGTAATTAGTTCATTGTTTCTTGTTGATGGCAGAAGAAGGTTTCCAGGCTAGTTGGTTTGTATTGAACTTTAAATACTCAGTAGCAAGTCGACTCAGACATCATTCTGAACTCTAAACTGTTATAGCTACCCCTGCCCCCAGAGTCATGCCTGCTGGTGTCATGGAGCAGCACTTCCCGCACAATTTTGCTAGTCAGCCTTATTTGGACTGGAACTTCTTATCTCTATCCAGCAGGTCAATATCCTCTCTCCCATCCTTCAAAATCATTCTGAAAGACTTCCTAGCCAAAAGCTGTCTCGGTTCTCGCTCAGCACCAGGATAAACTATATCCGTAAATGTGAACATATACCTATTCATACCTTACGCCTCCTTACTCTCCCTTCTTCAGTCAGTTCCTTATTTCTATCAGTTTTTCTTATTTTATTCATTTTATTTTATATTTGTTGACCGGGTTTGTCCGACTGGGCTACAAATGCCCATTTTCATTGGAGGCCCGAGGAGAAAAGCTCCAACAGAAAATAGACATTTTACATATTAAATACATATAGAAATACATTCATCAATACCACAGATTACTGCATTACAGTGCTACACATTACATTCATCAGTACCACACATTATTGCATTACAGTGTCATACATTAAACTGTGGCAAGTGAAATACATAGAAATACATTCATCAGAGGGATACATTCATAATTACATATTATATACATAATAGTGCAATAGTTACATAGCTGAAATATTTATGTTTGTACAGTGATGTACCAAGAGGAGAAGATAAAGTAGTAGGTTTATTTATTGAAGGGAAGGAAGAGAGAAGAGAAGAGAAGTAGAAGGTTATAGGGGAGTGTTTACGGGGGATAATTACATTGGCAAGTCTGTTTTTCATGAAGGTAATTTTTGTAGTGGTTTTGAATCGATTGGGATGTTGAAAAGGGATCTTATATCTAGTGCTAGGCTATTCCAGGCCTTGGAAGGGTTAAAGCTATAGACTAGGTGACCCATTTTGGTCCTTGGTTTGTAGATTTTTAGTAGGCCTTGTTCAGAACTGCAGAGTAATCTAGTGGGTAGGTAATGACAGATTAGAGATGAGATAGATGGACAGAAAGAGGGTTTGTAGAGAATGGAATGAATAATCAGAAACTAATTATACCAAAGCAGGTTAGGTAATTCTAGCCAATTTAGTTCTTTTAGTGAGAGACAGTGATGGGATTTGTAAGAATTTTGGGCAGCAAATCTGGCAATCCTCTTATAAGTTGTTTCTAACTTGTTTAGTAGTCAGGTGTTGAGGCTGCTGAGAATTTGGGAGCTATAAAGTAAAGTGGGTAAGAGGTAGGCATTTGCAAGGGTTAGTTTTGCTGTTTTGGTAAGATATTTTTTGTTTCTATAGAGGAGACCTAGCTTGAGATGTGTTTTTCGGATACAATTATTAAAGTGTAAATCAAAGGTTAGTCTATCATCAATAGTAACACCTAAGAGTTTTGTACTGGTGTCCACCTGTATCCGAGTATTATTTTGTGACAGTATGGAGAAGGAAGACTTTATATGGTTAAGGTTTAGGGAGAAAGAGTGGTAATTTGGTTTTCTTTGGATTAAGGATAAGTTGGTTTTCAGATAGCCAGTTTTCTGCAGAGTTAAGAGTACTGTGTGTCTGATTTTAGTTGAGTTGATCATTCAGCAATAGTGATAAGTGTAGAATCATCTGCTTATTGTATCAGTGAGGATCCAGGACAGGAAGAGTAGAGAAGGTTGGTAAAGATGTTAAAAAGAAGGGGCCCAAGGATGGAGCCTTGTGGAACATCCATTTTAACAGGAAGAAGAGGGGAGAAAGCTGAGAGCTATTTGACTAATTGGAGTCTATCAGAGAGATAGCTGTTAAACCAAGATATGGTGGATGGAGTGAAGTGTAAGTTTGCTAGTTTAAGGAGAAGAAGTTTATGAGAGACTGTATCAAAGGCTTTAGAGAGGTCAATGAAGAAGTCTTCCCTGTCTTTCTCTACTATAAGCTTGCTTTTCTCTCATTTCATATTGCAGTTCCTGTTTGTATTACACTAACTTACCTTTAATTTCTCTATAGACTGACTAAAATTCTCTAACTTTTAAATCATTGTCATATAATTGTATCTATTCTTAACCAATGTTTTCATATTATGTCTAAATTTGGTATAATTACTGAAACTGTATTTGTTTCTTTGTATTATTTTTAAAGACTGTAAAATTATTGATCTTTAAATGTTTTGTAATACACTGGAGTTTTTCTTCCTGGGCATCCACTGAAAATGGGTTCCTACCTAGATGGACTTTCTCAGTAATCAAATGTCAATAAATAAATAAATATTGAGATGGGTATCTTGTATAAGAATTGTCTCATGCTGTCTGGTGATCATCTATTACTCAAACAGCATAACACAGTGTGCAACAGATGTACATATATAATATCTTTGGAGGCAAAAAGCTCACACACATCAAACTCAAACACCAAAATTGTTAACAGTACACCACACCTAGTTGCACCTCTCCAGGGCCATCACAATACACATAATCCATCATATGCTGAGGTTCTAAAGAGTAACTTGCCTAAACCTCAAAGCCCTCTAAAACACAGCCCATGCACAAAGCACACTCAGTATATTAAGCTGGCTTCCTCACATAGTACAAAAAGTTCCAAAGTGATGGATGCTGAGCCCTTAAAGTAGCCATCGACTCAACCAACCATTTTTGTTATAGGTGACATACAGATTTGCTTCTTACCAGGCTAAGCAAGGAAAGAATGATGGTTAGTTGCTTGTCTGGTACCAGAATCCATCAGATCACACATGCACTCAAGTCCTTGAACAACAAGTACCAGTATGACTCTGTCACAGTGCATGTGGGTGTCATGGGTGTTAATGACTTGAGGTGTACCTCCCTGGAGTATATGAAGAAAGATGTGCTAGAGCTCTCAGACTGTGTTCAAGCAGGTGTGACCCTAGCAATGAGAAGCAGTCTACCTTCTCCGAGGATGATGCTGCGATGTGAGCAAAACTATTTGACTTCAATAATTGGCTTAACTTTTGCTGTCATTCAAAGGGGTCAGCCTGGAAGGATATGACTGACAGAGCAGGCTGCTTCATCAGGGGTGGCCTGTATCTGCCACGTCTATACATTTGATTATTGGCAAAAACATTGTCCACCCCCCCATAGTGCCTTTTTAGGCAATGTCAGCCCGATAAACCTACCAACATAAAACAAGCAAAGGAAAATATGAAGGTGTCACTGATAATGTTAGAA
>NC_056735.1:1464695456-1464715456 GCF_019279795.1 Protopterus annectens
TAGGACAAGCCTTATCTTTCAAACCTGTTTTGCATATCTACTCTTACTGGTAGCTAATAGGTTATGGCTTATATATATTACTATACTATCCTATGTGGTTAGTGCTCAGTTAATACAAGCATGTTATGTACATATTGTCCCTGGCTATGGATAACCATTAGTACATCGTTGTATCTGTGATGTCATCTTTAGATGCTATTTCCTACATTTAGATGGGGCAACATGTACTAAAAAAAATATGTGACGAGTCAAATTAAAATCCTTAAGTATTATACTGTAGTAATTAACACTGCAGCTACTCTGGATAATCTGGCTGAATCTGGGACTGGGAGCACCTACCTTGTATCCTTTCTGACAGGTAGCATACCACCCTTCCATGACAGGATGAATTCAACTTTTTATTGATATATAAATTAAAAATGCGTTCAGAGACACAAGAAAGCACTCTGTATGTAGTAGGTCTAAGATAAACTGCAGCACTGTATGACAGTGAACCAGACAAGGTGACATGAGATAAATGACTTTTGTTTCAGTTTGTTCCATCTAAATGCTGTCAAAACAGATACATTATAAGTGGTTGTCTGTGTTATGTGTCATAAGTCCTAATTGCCAATGTTGTAATCCCTATCAAACAGCAAAATGTAGTCCCCCCATGGGAATCATTGTCTTATACCAGTGCCTATTGCAAAAAACCTTTAGGGAGAGTGGGAAAATATCTAACTGTACAGACTGTCTAGTCCTTGGTAATATACTGAATTTACTTGATCATTAAGTATAAGCAAGATATTAATCCATCTATAATTGAAGTAAGAAGAAAATAATTAATAGATTGTTAATACAGTACTAATAAATATTAGGTATAATATAAAGATAGGGCCACTGCCAATAGCCTTACATACTAAAACAGTACAAATGTTACAGGTTGTAAACTAACACAAGCTGAGCCTATGGTGGCAGGGTCATTAATGAATATATGAAGCTGGGGCTAAACAATAGGAAGTGGAGAATCTAATCAGGGCAGGAAGGCAGTATTGCCTAAGGACACATAAACTTGACCACAGGGAGGGTTATTACACAAACTTACAGATAAGATAATGGTTGTGTGACTGTGCTACCATAAAGGAAAAGATACAATTTAGCCTTGAGAAATGTCATCAGTTTACTACTGTTATTGAACTGATGCAAGTAAGGAAAATAACAAAATAATAAACTAAGGAGTCTCAAGCGCTTTTGATAACTACCAGTGAGTAGGTGAGGCTGCATCAGATCAGTGTAGAAAAGCACAATAGCATTAAGTGCATTCATATGGTTAACTCTATAATAATAAATATGTGCACATGACAGACTTCATTACAAGACAAAAAAATGAACAGATTTAGCAACATTAAACAACGAGTGTATGTAAACCAGTATTAAAATCTTTTATAACTTAATGCGGGGAAGTTGCAATGCTTATGCTTACTAGTAACACCATTCCTGACAAATGCATTGGAAACTTTCCTGGTAAAGAAATGTAAAAAAAAAAAAAAAAAAAAATATATATATATATATATATGTATAAGCAATGCATACTGCCTACCTATATCTGACAAAGGTATTTGATACAATACCCCACTCAGGCATTGTCAACAAACTTATGTAATTGGGCATAAATCCATTTAAAACATGCTGGATAGCTGCTGGTTCATGGATAGGACCCAAGAGGTTGGGATCAGTGAGGCCACCTCCACAAAGACAGTGGTCACCACTGGAGTCCCCTAGGACCTGTGCTTGGCCTGCTCCTCTTTGAAATCTACTGCTCAGAGGTCAAAGCCAATGTCAAAGGCCTATGAATGACCAAGTTTGCATATGATTGCAAACTGGGAGCATATATATATATATATATATATATATATGTATATATATATATATATATATATATATATATATATATATATATATATATATATACGTGCACATGCGCACGCACACACACACACACACACACACATACGTGTGTGTGTGTGTGTGTGTGTGTGTGTGTGTGTGTGTGTGTGTGTGTGCATATATATAGTATATATATATATATATATATATATATATATACACACACACACACGTACATATACATAAAATACATACATACATGCACACATATAACACCACACAAACACACATTATATATTATATAAAATATATACATTTTTGTACACAGATGCGTACACACACACACACACACACACACACTCTATAAAGCTTTCTGCATCCTTAATGTATGTGTAAAACACATGAAGAGTTCAGGGGTTCTTGACTCCCAGACAAGGGTGCAGTGAAGAAGCCTTTGTAAAATATGTTATATAGATTAATATAAGAAGTGCTAGACTGCTTGAAATATTTTATATACCAACTCCAGAGAAATGAGAAATAAACAAATAGAAACTGAACAGTTAAACACAATTGCCTTAGATCTGTAGTTTATTGTAATGTTACGAAATCACGAAGAGTAACTAGTCAGGATACACCACGAGACACCTTCTTCAGCAAAAATCTTTATTCCAATAAATAAGTAATGTAATGTTCATGGTTTGCATATCTTCCTTAATTACTGTGCAAGAAAGTCTGTAAAAATGCTTTATATGGAAGAGTCTAAATATGTTCTAGATTACAATGAAATGCATTCTTGGTTTTTATGTCTTCATTGCCTGGCACAAATACAAACTCCGGGCAGTCTATACAGTAAATTTTACTCTACAGGACAGAGATTAAAAGAGGCAATGTTTGAAATGAGTACAAGTGTGTGTTTGTGTGTGTGTACCTTTTAATGCACATGCTGACTGCTTTTGTTTTGTGGTTTCCATTAACACATCCTCATCTTCCTTTTCTGTGTATAATACAGCAGTATATTCTCTTTATTCTGAGATGTGTGTGTTCATAAACGCATAATCTTTCCCACTTAGATTAACTGCTGTTTACTCTGTGTAAGTTAAATAAGTTTAATGTGGATCTTCCAGCAGGCCATCTATATCTATAAACCAAAGCTGTGTATTTATTTTTAGGATTTAAAAAAATCTCAGTTGAACAGCAGTAAACAAAACACACAAACTGCTTATGTGAATAATTGACTCATAAAAGTGCTTGTACTGCATCTAAAACCAAGTTACTCAGGAAAGTAATAGCTGCGATACGTTTCTTTATATTTTATGGAAACAGTAAACAAAAGAAAACACATTTGCTGCTCAGAAGTGAGTATGTATACCTTAGGCTGTGGGCTTCTTTTAGCAAAAAAGACACTCATGGGCTATAGACTTCACCCTATGCAGAGAGATAGTATTTTTTTCTAGCCAGGTGAAATATTTATGATTTTCTTTTTAATTCTAGTGTAATGACAACATAATAAAGACACATTCTGGATATGGGATGCTGTTTGCAGTACTGGGTAAATGTTCTGTCCTCAGAAATAGACAGAGGTATAATATGCTACTTGTGTAAAGCATAGTGAATGGAGAAATGATATTCAGGTAGGCATACATACAGACAAGCAAGCATACATGTGATACATTCCACAAGCCTAGAATGTTGCATGCTTTGAATTGGTGAAGGGGTGTAGTGTGCTCACTCAAGTTTTATAGGTTCATAGGTTGGTACTAGGCTATCGGCCCTAGGGCCTATACAAGCCTAGCCATAACAATTCCCTGGATATTTCGTACCACAATATTTACTTCCCTGGACCCCTGTCTAGCAGGGCGACTGTTGTGATCCCCAGGGTGAATTTCCTATCTCCCATCCAATCGTCAAGTTTCTTTTTGAAGAGGGTCAAGAAGGCGCTCTGCTTGACATATATGGGCAGTCTATTCCAGAGTCTGGGGAGTCTGTGGGTCAGTAACCTATCCCTCCAGCATGTTTTGTTCATTGTGGTGACAAGGTTTAGATCCCTGGAGCGTGTGGCTCTGAGGGATTGGGATTTCTTTAAGTGGAGCATGTCCAACAGCTCAGGGTTTGACATGGCCTTGTATGTTAAGCAGAGATAGCCTCTGAGTAGATGATATGCCACAGAGTATAGCTGGTATTTTTTAGATGGTCAGCATAGGACATTTGCTTTAGGCCTGTGATTCTTTTAGTGAGGTATTTCTGTGGTCTTTCCAGCTGTTGCAGATGTCTTGTCAGGTACATCCCAAACAGGGAATTGTACTCTATAATGGGTCTAATGAGGTATGAGTACAGTGGGACAATGACTTTCTTTTTTCTGGATGAAAAGCCCTTAGTGATGACGTGTGCCACATAGAAGGATTTCCTGACTGTTGTGGCAATTTGGTTATCGAAGGTGAGACCACTGTCCACCTGTGTCCCTAAATCTCTCATCACACTTTCAGTGTTTAGTGTAATGCCACGTATGTGGTAATTCATGGGTACATGGTTTTTCCCAAAGGGGATAACTATAAATTTCTTGTCATTAAGCTTGAGCCCATGGCTCTGGCACCCTTTTGTAGAATATCCACATCATTTGGGGGATTCAATAATGGCTCCCAGTTTGCAGTCATCTGTCAACTTTGTTAGCCAGAGTCCCTTAGTGTCGGCCTGTAATTCAGAGAAGCAGATGCCAAACAAGAGCAGTCCCAGGACTGAACCCTGAGGTACTCCACTTGTCACTTGTCTGGAGCTGGATTTAGAGTCGGCTACTTTTACAGTCTGGGTTCTGTCAGTAAGTCAGTTGGCAACTCATCGAGTAATGTAGGGATTTATGCCCAGCTTAGTAAGTTTATCTATGATTCCAGAGTGGGGGATGGTGTTGAAGGCCTTAGCAAGGTCCAGATAGGCTGTGTGGACCGTCTTACCCTCATCCACAGCTCTGAAGGCATATTCAAAGAAGTCAGTCAGATTCAGTATACAAGATCGGCCCTTCACGAACCCAAACTGGGTGGGGTCCAGTGTTTGAAGGTTAGCAATGTCTTTGTTTATAAGTTCCATGATAATGCGTTCCATGCCCTTGCAGATCAGGCTCGTCAGACTGATGGGATGGTAGTTCCCGGGATCCAAGGTGGATCCTCCCTTGTGGAGTGGGATAACTGTAGCTGTGCGCCACTCAGTGGGCACGAAGCCTGAGGTGAGGCTATGATTGAACATGACACTTAGGTGAGGTGCCAGTTCATTTTGTAGTTCATGTAGTACGCATTCCGGGATGTCATCTGGTCCCATGGATGCTGTATTCTTAGCTTTGGAGAGTGCTTCTACCTGTGTGGCCATGATTACTGACATTTGGCAATCTTTTGGTATTGAGATGGGCCCTTTAGGGGTGAGAGGGGGGTGAAGTTGGCACTGAAATGATCTGCCAGGATATTGGCAATATCCTTGGGATCAGTATATTTAATTCCATTCTGTTGTAGCTCAGAGCAGATCTGAGCATTGCCATTTAGGTTCTTGACATAGTTATAGAATGCCTTGTGGTTGTCTTTGGAATCTTTGGCAATTTTATTTTCGTAACTAGCTTTGGAGGATTTTATGATGGATCTCTGCTTCTTACTGAGGCTGGTAAGGGAGTTTTTTGCATCCTGGGATTTTCCTCTTTTCTGCAACAGTTTCTTCCTTTTGTTGTACAGTTTGTTTATGGCAGGGGATCACCAGATTGGATTCCTTTTTTTGGAGGAGAGTGACTTTGTTCTATTTGGGATGGCACATTTCATGCATGAGTGGATTTGCTCGTACAGTGCCTTAGTGTAGGATTCAGCAGTCAAACTTTCAGCTCCCGTCTGCATGGGTGTCATGAAGTTTGTCACTTCTGACTTGAGTAACATGAAGTTGGCTTTGGAGAAGTTTTTTTACAGAGGTTTCCTTACTGGGGGGTGGGGGTGGGGGTGGGATGTGGATGTCAAGGGCGATTAGCTTATGGTCATACCTGACCAATGAAGGGGTGACCACTGGTGTGGAGCATCTATCTCTCATGTTGGTAATGACCAGGTCTAGGATACTGGAGCCCTTGGTGGGACAATGGATTAGTTGATCCAGGGCATTGGAATTTATGAATTCCAAGAACCGTTGGGAAAAGGTGTTGGTACCCGAGTAGTTTTCCCAGTTAATAGCAGGGTAGTTGAAATCACCCAATATTAGGGTGTTTGGTTGTATCTTAATATTTTCCAGTATGTTTAGAAAGGTGTAGTGAGAATTTTGTGGCATCGTGGGGGATCTGTAGCAAGCTACAGTTTGGATTGCAGTCTTACCTAGTGTTAGTTGCACCTGGAGAATTTCAGATGCATTGTGTTGAGCAACTAGCCTGGAGATGTGAATATCCTTGGTGAATATGGACACTCCTCTACCTTTAGTGTTTTGGTCTTGGTTTGGTGGCCAAAAAGTGTGGTAAAAGTTGTAGTCTGGTATTGCAGGGGTGCTCTCTGGAGCCTTGAACCAGGTCTCAGTTACTGCAGAGATATCGATGTTCTCCATTTTTAGGACTGCCTTGAGAGAGTGCATTTTGATGTTTAGACTTCTAGCATTGAGTAGCATTACCTTCAGATTTTTCATGCTTGTATCTGTTACGGTGGTGGTTTTTTCCTTTGAACCTTGCCTAAAAAAGGCACTATAGGGGTGGCAAGAGCTTTAGCCAGTAACCTGAATCCCAGGGTCGACAGGTGCAGACCATCTCTGGCAAAGCATCGTGGTTTGTCGATCATGTCGTCCCACGCAGACAAATACTGGATCCCCTGTGAATGACACCAGAAGCTTAGCCAATTGTTGAAGTCAATCATTTTGCCCTTATACTGTGGTATCATTCTGGGTGAAAGCAGGATGCCACTCAGGGCTAGGGTCATACCTGCCAGGGCCACATGATCCAACAGCTCTTCTATGTCTGTTTTCATGTAGTCCAGGGAGGTACGTCTCAAGTCATTCACTCCAACATGGACAATGACAGAGTCATATTTGTACTTCTGTAGAGTGACTTGAGTGTATGCGTTATGTGGTGGATCCTGGCACCTGACAGGCAGCTGACTGCAATTTTCTCCTTGTTCAGCCTGGCGAGTGGGACATCAGTGTGCCTGACTATAGAATCACCTATGACTAATGTGTTGGGTACATTGTCTTGCCTTAGGGGCTTTTGTTGGGTGGCACACTGGTGTTGTGACTGGTGTTTGTTTGCGTTTCAGCTTCAGAGGTCCTTGTTGCTTGGGCATGTTAATGTTAAGGGCCTCCGCATATGTGGGTTGAGTGTTGCTATGTGTGGGTGTTGATGGTGTGGGTTTTGAAGGGCTATGTGTTGCTTGAGGTGTAGTGCAGGTGTTAACCTTCTCCTCTTGACTGTCTAGCACAATCTTGGCTGGAGATAGCTTTGCTTTCAGTTAGGCTATGTAAGTGCATCTCTCGCAGGTTATAGTGTTGGGTGGTAGGAGGAGAGGGTTGTCTGTGTACATGAGGCAGGAGGAGAGGGTTGTCTGTATACATGAGGCAGTTGCTGTATTGCCCCAGTATGCCCAGATTCACTAGGTGGACAGGAGAAATCACCAGAAGCTGACCCTTGGACATGCCTGTTAAGGTGCTTTTTTTGTAAAGTGCAAGAGCTGTTTTCCCTTACCTTTGCAAGGTACTTTGCAGTTATAGGCTGTTAAGTGCCTACGATTAATTTCTCCTTATTAACAAGGAGAGTTGAGTGCTTGAATCAGTTTAAGGCTTCCTAGTGCTTTCCAACAGGTTCTAGATCAAGTGCTAGTCACAGGGGTTAAGATTTTAGTGTTACTACAGACAAACCAGCTAGTTCTAAGGGAAAATTTGAAGAGAAGACTTTCTGGCACCTAGAATAGTTCAACCATAGCCCCACGGTACTGCACGATGTGAAAAACACGCAAACACACGCGTTTTTAAGCCAGAAAGTTGAAAGGGACAGAAATCAGCCCAAAATGGCTAATAAAATTACAATTTCAGAGCTGGAAACCACTCCTCTAGTGTTAGATAGGCAGTGCAATGCTCACCACTCCCACTGGTAAGCAGTAGGATTTCCCTCTACCACAGCAAGGTCTGGATAGCTCTGAACACAGAAAATAAAGTCCTGAAACCAGAAAAGCCTGGGATCTGGACTATACTAGCTAGGAACTGCAGGAAAAAAGCAAACAAGATAGTATTTTTTTTGGGGGGGGGGGTTGTTATAACAGGCTAAACAATACAATAATACAGTAAATAAACACAGAAAAGGCTAACACACTTGAGTGTGTAGACCTAAAAAGTAAATGCAATTAAAACTCTACAAAATTAGCAATTTAAAACTTTTTAAATGAAGCAAAGCAAGTGCACAACTGAAAAACGATTTAAGAGGCAGTAATACAGTAGAATAAGTAGCTAGTCTAAAAAAAAGTCTTTCAGCTTTTCCCGGTTAGGAGTCGCCACAGCAGAACTCAGGTCCGCTCATGACTGGCAGTGGATTTTTACGGTGCCGAGTTGCCAGCCTGACACCCAACCTTCAAAGAAGGCACGCCCATTCACGCTCATACCTACCTGCATGTCTTTAGCATGACTTGACCGTGGGGAAGACATGCAGTCTCCACACAGAAGGTACTCCAGCCGAGAATTGAACAGGAGAACCTCTTGCTGTGAGGTGACAACACTAAGCGCTGCACCACTGCATCTAGTCTACATATACAGAAAAGTCTATATATACAGAAAAGCAGCTAAAACAACATTAAAATAAGTCAGATGCAGTGCAACCTAGAGCACTTGAGTTGTAGCAATATTAAGGCAAATACAGTTTTAATAAATGCACTAAAATATACTCTATATTTCCAAAATGTTTGAGAAGCACAGTCAGAACACAAGGAGATTCAGGCATTTTTTTTTTTTAAAAAAGGGAGAAAGGAGGAACAGAAAGAAAGAAACTAAGTGGGTTGGCCTTCTCAGATGTTCTCTCTGTGTTAGGCAGAATGAGTTAATGACACTAGACTGGGAGCAGTGTCCAACCATTGGGAGGGTGGCCTAATGGTTAAGGTGTTTGCCTTACAAACACAAGGTGCAGTGTTTGACTCTCACAAGAGATAATTGGTTAGGCTTAGAATGGCTCGCAAGGGCAGTTAGCTTAGTACTAACCTATGAACCTAAGATCAAATTTAGATTAGGGGCAGGCAACTGCAAGGCCAGCAGGTATAAAGACAAGATGCCAAGAGGAAGGGAGGGTGGGAAGCTATTTTAGGCAGAAAACAGTACAGAAGTGTTTATCACAGCAGAAAACCAGCAGTGAGCCAATAGCTATGAAATACAGTACAAGTATGCAGTATATAATAACATTGCTATAAATATCTAGAATAAGCAATAACTACTAAAAATAAGCAAAAAAAACCAGGCTACTTTTTGCTATATATCACAGATCAGGTGTTCCTCCTTTTAATTACATGTTATGTCTTGTCTGTTCTTTAATATATGTTGTGTTCCATGACTGGCTTTATTAAATTGTATATGCTGACCTAAGGGCATTTCTGGGATTTTTTTTTTTAATTTCAGATATCTCTTTGAAAACAATCCAATTGAAAAGAATCAAATCCACTCTGTCGAAAATATAGTGAAACAAGTAATTGAAAGAGATATTTATAGAAAATGCATGCATTGTATCAAAACTAACCACAGTATTTGTGACAGATAAAGTCTCCTATGCTTCACACAATCTTCCGAACACCCAGTGTGTTTATCATGACCTTGACTCTAACCCCCAACCCTAAACTTATCCTAAACCTAATGCTGACCCTAAATCTAACCCTAACCTTAAATTAAGTTGAGTTAGTCTCTGCCAATAGTACTAAAACAGTACTGTGGCCAGGGTTGCCAGATTTCCAGCACCCCAGGTAGGGACAAAAAAGAAGAAGAAGGTCTCTCACCGGCAAGTGAAGACCAAAAAAAAAAAAAAAACAGAGTTCCACATTAAAGAACTGAGCTCACTCAGTAGCTCAGCTCTGAACTAAACACGGAGCTTCTCGTGTTTAATGCATTGCAGTTCCGCATTCAACACAAGTAGCTCCGTGTTTAGCGATTTTTGATTGGCCCGTATACCGGCATATGGGCCAATCAAAAATCGCTAAACACGGAACTTCTCGTGTTTAATGCGGAACACAAGAAGCTCTGTGTTTAGCAATTTTTGATTGGCCCGTATGCCAGGTATACGGGACAATCAAAAAAAAAAAAACAAACAAAGCGGAGGCTGGCCTGGATTTAAACCGGCAGGGTGGGACTCAGGATCAGGCTGCTGATCTCCGGACAGTCCCGCCCAAATAGGGACGTCTGGCAACCCTGACTGTGTCCTACATGCTCAGTCATAAACCATTCAGAGAAATACCTTCTTTTTCCTTATTTGTCCTGCATCGCACCTTAAAATATATGTCAAGGCAGAGTCAAGTAGAATGGTCCTTCAGAAACACAGAACTCTTCTTTCTGTAGCAGCAGTGCCAATCAGTTATATGTCACAGTCCTAAATAGTTTTCAGATGGGTAAGTTTTCTGTCTTCTATTCCATACAACTTCATTGTGCCAGTTACCTTATGCCAGCATTTGCTTACAGAAGTCAGATGTATGTTCTATGTGACTCTTTGTGTGTGTATGTGTGTGTGTGTGTGTGTGTGTGTGTGTGTGTGTGTGTGTGTGTGTGTGTGTGTGTGTGTGTGTGTGTGTATGAGATATGTATAACATTTTTCTAAAGATAACAGTTCCATTCCTCATTCAGTTGTTTATGGTCATCAGGATATATCCAAGCCCCGCTCTTCTGCCTTCCCACTCTCCCACTCTTACTTTCCAGTCCCAAGTCCTGTTCACTCTTGTTACCTCCAGTCTAGTCAAGCATATGTAAACTTTCTGAGTTGAGAGTGTTTAAAAACAGGTAACACTGCGGAATGCCATGCATTAAAAAAAAAAAAAAAAAAAAAAAAAAAAAAAAATATATATATATATATATATATATATATATATATATATATATATACACACACACACACACACACACACACACACACACACACACACACACACACACACACACAGGATCATAGTGATTGCCCGGTCCAAACTCTCAGGAGGCCATCGGCTGCCATCTTTCCCCACAAGGTAAATATTTAAAAATATGTATTAGATAAACGGAATTTGTGGATGCCTGGATCTGTTGTAACTCACAGTCAGGAGATCCTGGATTCACTTTTTATAAGGAAGATATAAACAGTGGTCAAGGATAGATAACGTTTTGAAAAACGATATCTGCTTGAGGAAATAGTGGTCGAGCCCGTTACTTTCTCTAGCCATGCCACCACTCACGCATTGTAGATTCCCTGTGTACATGTTAGACAATAATAACTTTAAGTGGGAATTAATCAACCTCTTGTTTGAATTTTATCCTGTAACCCCCCCCCCTCCCCCAAAGGTGGGACAAATCCACATTCACCATACAGAGCCAAAACAACACCTTCCTTGAAATTGTTCCCAACACCAACCTTCTTAGCATCATTATTGATGAAGAAGTAAAATTTGACACCCACATCCACACCACAATCAAGAAACTCCACCAAAAGTTAGGTCTCCTCTACAGGCATAACCACTTCCTAAGCCCCTCTACCCATCAAACTCTTGCATCCACCTTCCTACTCCCCTCCCTTATGTATGGTGCACCTCTTTTCACCAATCTCTATCTTGGCCTTCGGTCCAAACTTGAATCCTACTACTACAAGATATCCAAATTTGCAACCAATTCAAAAAACTTATCCGACCACTACCACTCCCTCCTCATCCTCATCTGGCTTGAACTACCCAACTTCCTCAGTTACCTACTACTTGCCATTGCCCATAAGCTCATCTTTAAACCTGCCAACTGCCCAGCTCTCGCTACTTCCTTAAAACCTTACATTCCCAACTGCTCACTCATATCCAAAAAACAAAATCTCCTTCAGGTCCACAAAACTGCACGACCTCCTGGCCATCTACTGCTGTCCCACTCCTTAGCTAAACAGTGGAACTCTCTCCCCACACACCTACACAACCTATCTAACCATACAAATTTTAAATGTTAGCTACTCTCTCATCTTTCTTCCAAATGGGAATGCCCTTGTCACGCTCCAACTTAAGCCCCCTCCCCCCATTCCACCTTGTACTGACTCATCCAACTACTTCTACTATTACTTCATCCCACCCAAAACAATCCCTCCCCTACCAAAAACTAATTTTCTCTCTAATATCTATTGTACTATACTCTCCAGTCTCAAATATACTATTACCCTCTCCATGCATAAGATTTTCCTAACCTACTAATGGCTAGTAGCTATATAATGTTAAACCTACAATTGAGTTTATAACAAAAGTATTCACTTTAAGTAAATGTTGAAATTTCTGTATTGAATTATGTCTTTTCATTTTTGTAACATTGTGACAAGCCAATTGCAAATATCATGGAGCGTATCTGTAAATGTTTAATTAGCTGTATGAACTATGTCCTTTTGTAACATGTGAAATGTAACTTGCAGTCATTGTGGAGCTTTTCTCCTTAGGCTTCCACTAAAAATTACTCTTCTTGGCCCAGTGGACTTCCCCTGTCATCAAACTTAAATAAATAAATAAATAAATAACTAAATAAAGGAAATGGTTAACAGTTTCCTTCAGAGATAATTTAGGGAGAAAAAAAGAAATTGATAAAGGCATTTATTTATTTATTTGTTTATTTATTAGCATTTGTTCATTGGGAAAGTCTGATTGGACCCAGACGTACCCAGTAGTAATCATGAAACATAACATAAGCTACAACAATACTCACATAACATAACGAGAATTTACAATAAGGTTTATATAATTTACATTAGAATGGTGGGGTAATATGCATAAATGTTAATAGCACAAACAGCGTGACTTATAGTAATAGTAATACATTATAAACTAATAAATAAGGGAAACTGAGAATGGAAGTAGTGTCAGGGTTAGAAAAAGGGTACTCGGAAGTAAAAATGTTCATATCAGAAGCAGGACAGGAAAAAGGACAGGCATAGAGGAAAAGAGGAGAAATTTAAAAAGAAAAGCAGAGTTGTAATAAAATGGAGAATAACAGAAGGTTGAGGGGGTGAAAATGGATTAGATAACAAACTAAAAAAGATTACAGGAGCGTAAATGGGAACTCTTGGTTTCAACCATGATTACAGCAGGAGCAGATCCAAGATTTAGATAGGAATTCCTTTAAAATGTATTTGAAGGTTGGCAGATTTGGGTTAGCTCTGATTGTTAGAGGAAGGGAGTTCCAGGATTTAGCAACAGAGTAAGAGTGAAGCCTTCAACCTGCAGATTTAGTGGATTTACGTGGAGACAAGAGTAGTCTGACTTCAGATCTCAGGAAACATTTAGGTAGATGTGGGATATAGAGGTAACAGCTGGGCACGCTGCAGGTTTGTAAAGGATTTTGTGGGCTGTTGCAAGTAGTAGATTGCTGAGGTGCTGTGGAAGTTCAAGCCACTTAAGAGAGTACAGAGCTGTACAATAATGGGTATAATATGTTGTGCTAGTTGCAATTTTGCAGTTATTGTAACATATTTTAGCTTTGATTTTAGTGAGATTTGTATGTTGGTGAGGATAGGTGCTCCATATAGAAATGGGAGTTACAGGTAGGTGATATGGAGAGCATATTTGGTGAATGCGTTTAGAAATTGTGTATGTCTGTAAAAAATCCCACATTTCTGATCTTTTTTTAACACCGTTCTGAATATGGAAATCAAATTTGAGGTTTTCTTCTGTAGTCACAAATAATAGTTTAGTATGGGGAATTGCTTCTATTACTGTGCTATTGAGTAACGACTGTGCATTACTAAGCCAGGTCTAGAGAGAAGTGAAAGCTTCTTTAGTTATTTGTTGGAGTTGTGGCAGACTATAAGATGAGCAGATAATATCTGGATCATCTGCTTATTGTGTTATAGTGCCATGACAGGAAGAGGTATGAAGGTTATTGATAAAAATATTGAAAAGGAGGGCACCGAGGACTGACCATTAGGGAACTCCAGTGATATGAGGTAGATATGGAGAGAGGAAACCATGCCATTTTACTGATTGATGTCTGTTAGATGGACAGCTAGTAAACCACTGGATAGAGGGAGATGAAAGGCCAAGAGCAGAGAGTTGAAGAGTTTAGGGTACGAAACAGTATCAAAGGCTTTGGACAGGTTGAGAAATAGTGGAGAGACATGTTTGCCAGAGTCTCTTGCTTTGTTCACTGTGTCCATGAAGGATAGTAGGGCAGTAGGACTGTGAATTATTCTGAAGCCATGCTGTGTGGCGGTTAGTAGTTGAGTATTGAGGAGATTGAGAAATTGTTTATCTACACATTTTTCAAGAAGTTTAGAGATAGGGGACATGATAACAGTGGGATGATAAATACTTTGGTAGAGTTGCTTCCATTATACAGAGGGATAATGAAAGGCTTTTTCCATAGGGTCATGACATAAGATTCATAGATGGATCCGTTAATAAGTATGCCAGCAGGTTAAGCTATGGCTTCTCAGATATTTACAGATATTCAGCAGGAAGATTAGCGTGGATGCAGAACAGGGTTACAACTTATGAAGAAGTATTTTTATGAAGTTAGTGGGAGCAGGCTGGAGTTTAAAGGTAGAAGAAATAATGAAGGATGCTTGAGAGGAGTTGAAAATGAGAGGGGTAGAAGGAAAGAAGTTAGCGGCACTCCGAGAAGGAGGTGTATTCGGGGTAGAATTATGAAAGTTTAGAGATGGTGAGGGAAATGGATCGGAATGGGAAGTGTTAACATTTAAGATACCTTCAATAAAGTAGGTACTGAAAGTGCTGGCAGTTTGGTAAGGTGATTTATATGGACATGGGCTAGGGTTGCTTTTGGATCAGAAGTTAGAAGCAATGCGTAGAAGACCATACTTTTTTGAGATTATATTTGTGACTGGTTTGCAGTTGAGTATAGACGTCTTTTTTGTCCATAGTTAGTTGGCTTTTTTAAGCTGGCTATGGATTTGCCTGACATTTTGTAGGCATATGCTGGTTTCATTTTAACTCCAATGCTTTCATGCTTTGTCTCTGTCAGTCATTAGTTGTTTACTTAGTTTTGATAGATACCAAGGAATTTTGGCAGAACTAAGATAGTTATAGCAATCCACAGCCTCTTCCATGGAGGAAAACTAGGACAGAGCCAAGGTATAAAGAAGGCTATTACACAATCAGATAGCTCAGAAGTTACTTATTCAGAAACAAGTTCTAAGATCTTTTCACCAAGCAAACACAAAAGCACTATAATCCTCGACCCTGAAACATGGGCAGCAGCAGGTGGACTGCATGATCTCTAAGATGAGAAATGACAAGATGGGAGTTGCCACACAACTCCAGTGGAGATTTTGGAGGTATTGCAGAGATATCTGAACCTTTGTATGCCCCAAAAGAATCAGAAGAAACCCAACACATGCAAATCTACAATTCCATTCTGGGCCTGAATTTAGCTAGGGAAAGACCTGAATAGACAGATCTTTTAATTATGAAGATAACCATGGATGAACTACAACAATACTTGGAAGAACAATGGGTGGATGTCCCTGGGTCCAGATGGTATTCCAGTAGAAGTTTTGGAAGTTATTGGGCTCAGACTTAAATTAGGCATGGGTGAGCTTAAATGAATCAAACTCTACAGGGGCAGATCCTCTGGACTCTAGAAAACAAGCAGTGATTATGGTGTTATTGAAGGAGGGTAAGAGTCCAGTTCATATGGCATCTAATCACCCATTTCTATGCTTAATCACAATTACAGTGGCCCAGAGACTAGCCTGAATTATACCTTTGTTGATTCATCCAGACTAGTGTGTTTTTTTATAATGGAGGTATTGACTTCAGACAATATATTAAAGACACTATCAGTGCTGAGTGATGCAGCTGCATGTCATAGTCCTCTTCTACTGCTTAGTTTAGATGCTAAAAAGGCTTTCAGCATGGTATGCTTAAAATACCTTTCTGAAATCCTATCTGTATTCGGTTTTCCAGAATGGAACATAAAGGTTTTGCAATCTTTATTTAAAGGTGCATCTGCCAGGGTCAAGGTGATGGCCGGCTTAGCTGCCTCATTTCAGTTACTGAGAGGTACTAGAAAGGAAGTCCCTATTGTTACCACCTGCTCTTTGCATTATATTTGGAACCCATGGCCCAATAAATTATGGATTCCCTGATTAGGGGCAAGTTTTGGAGTTGCACCAAATTAAAGATATATATTTTTGTGGATGACATTCTACTATCTTTATCTAACCTTAAGGAGGATTTGCTTTTAGTCTTTGAAGTGCTGAGTAAATTCAACACTTTTACAGGCTATAATATAAACACAGAAAAGACCTAGGCAGTGTTAGTTAACTTAACTCATTCAGAGGATCTTATTCAAACCTTTCCTTTTCTTGATCCTCCTAATAAATCAAAATGCTTGGGAATTAGGGTAACGGATTCACTAAGAGACTCTATCAGTATGAGCTATAAATCAATGATGATGAAAACTGATGACCACTTAATGAGATAAAACCGGATACACCTCGATCTAGACCAGGCCAGGCCATTAAGTGGTTTATTCCTTCATTGTTACTTTACAATTATCAGGCAATGAGTTCACCCCCTGGTCATTCTGTTTTTCTAACCTTGCATAGAAACAGAGACTTTATTTGGGAACAGCAACACCCATGAGTTTATTGGGATAAACTAAAGTTACATCCTTCACTGGGGAGAATCTATGTTATCCAGTTTGATTTATACTGGAGCACAGCTGCTCTAGCCATTGTGGCTGAACTCCAGATGGCAAACTTGTCCTCTGTATGGAAAACTGTGATTCTAGAAAGGATCCATTTGACAAGTCACCTGGAGTGGTTTGGTTTATTTATGAGTGGAAACATGAACATGTGTATGAAGTGAGACAAGAAGTCTTGAGAATTTTTAAATCTGATATTAGATAGAGATCTTATTACCCATAAGGTATGCCTTGAATGTGAAATGAGACAAAGCAATGGTTGTGAGTGGCTTGGGACAATACAAACACACACAGACACACACACACACACACACACACACACACACACACACACACACACACACACACACACACACACACACACACAGACACACACACAAACACACACACACAGACACACACACAAACACACACACACACACACACACACACACACACACACACACACACACACACACACACACACACACACCAGAATTTAGGCTGGCAGGAGGCGAAAGTTAAATACAGCCTTCCTCAGGTCCTTTGTTTGAATTACTTAGGTGTAACCTCCAAGCTAAAAACACTAACACTGGTACAAGAGATCGGGCCTGGATGAATATTGTTTAGTGATAATGGTGAAAGATATCAGGAAAGAAGAAGATCAGAGGAGAATTTGACTTCCAAACTTTATAGATCACTGATATCAAAGCAATATTTTCCTTGAAATACAAAGGAAACTGGGAATGACTATCATCATTACAAATTTTTGGAGAGGTTAGCTAGGTTACCTCTCTCAGGTGCAGAAAGTCACCTAACTTAGACAATTCAAAATATTTATCTGGACATGTCTCCAACAAATATTTTTATACCCCTACAAGATTGGGAAGAATGTTTCCCAATTCAGATCCTACTTGCTGGAGATGCCTTTCTGTAGTCAGAGGGGACTGGATATATAATACATCTCAACTGTACAGACTTTTGCAGAATGTCCAGATTTTTGCCTTATATTTTTGGTCCATTTTTCATAAAATTGTGGTTTTCTGGCAAGTTAATGGCAAATCATTAAAGACTAAAGCTAGAAAATAATGACAGACATTTGAGTTTCAGACTTCATACCCTTCAGAAAAATCCATGCTAATGCAAAACCTGTTATTCTATCAACTTTCTAAGTTTGTAAGAGCAGTATTTAAAAATTGTCCCTAATTTTTGGGCCTTTGTCCCACTTTTATTTATGGCTTTGTCCAGATTTCTTGCTCTAAGAGGTTGAGAGGTATGGATACATACACTTCACTCTTGTCCAAAACTGCACAACTTTAAACTTGAACACCAATCGGTTGTGGTGCAACTAACCCTGTCCCTGCTTCTATTAGGCTGACGAGAACAAGACTTGCTTCCAAGGCACAAACGACAATTTTTATCTATGATTATGTTATCAGTCAAGAAATAGATCACATTTATGGAAGAAAGCAGAAGATCTGTCCATTAACCCGTTAGTAACACTACTAGATTAAGTGATGCAATTAGAAAATTCTCAAATATCACATGGCTCAAAGTCACCCATGAGATTAAAATGGGAGTCCTGGGCTGCCTATAGATCTAAGGCAGATGTAGGTGACTAAGGTAGTGAAATAACAAGACATCGGTTTTGGAGATATTCACTATAACTCCATACTTTTGAAGCTATACTGTGTATAGTTTTTGTTAATTTTATAAAATCTTTTGGGAGAGTAAACAGGATCTCTAATGCATGTTTGTTACACTACAAATGTCACGTCCTGTATTCATTGTTAGTTAAAGATGTTAACTCATTTGTCAAAGTGAAATATGGAATGTAACCAAGATATTTTACTTTGCTATACTCAGATGGTATTAATAACAATTTCTGCAAAAAAAGATGATTTAATGGAAATAGTTAAAATAATTTAAATAAAAATATTGTAACTGCAAAAAAATGGATGGGCAGTGCAGCAAAGCCACTTGGCTTGGGGTTTGGAGTTAACTACTCAGGAGGACAGACTAGAAATGGTGTGGGAACTGTGGTGAGAGAAAAGCTTCAGACAGTGAGGGATATCATTAGAATTAGTAACACACTCATGTCAATCTTACTTCAGTGTAATGATAGGGCAATATTCATAATCTCAGCCTATGCCACACAGCAGGGTTGTGACAGCGAGGAAACGTTTGTATTCAGACAGCAGCTGCAGGAGCTACTGGATAAAGCTGGACAACAGGAACTGATGTTGATAATGGGTGACCTGAACGCACATATCAAGGCAGGCAGAAGCGGATATGAGGACTGCCTGGGTGAGGCAACAGGAATAAAGAAGGAGAGGCCATTCTCGACTTCCGTCTAGCAAATGGCGGTGACAGAGAGACAATCACAAGATCATGTGCACGAGTGCCTAACATGCAGCTCAGGTAGACTTCCTTCTAGTATGGAAAGGGCATTGGGGTAGAATCAGCAATTGCAAAGTCATATCCAGTGGAACAGTTGGCTCACAGCCTACTCCACTGGTTGCTGTAATCAGCTTCAAGCAGTGCTCAGATAAGATCAACTGAGGCTAGGACGAAGATCTAGAAACTGACTGGGGAGAAAACATGCGAGTTCAAGGAATTACTCAGGGCTCTAGCACTCCAAAGAGAGGAGGGAATGGGCGGAGTTGAAGAAGAATGGCAGCACTTCAAAACAGAATGTGGGAGGACTATAGAACAGATATGTATAGGTACATAAGGAAAGATGGTGGTGGAATGCAGAAGTCCAGGTAGTCATTAAAAAAAAAAAGAAGGTGTGGTAGATAAAAAAGATAGGCCAGGTTAAGAAGGAGTACTGGCTGGCTAAAAAAACAGACTAAGAAAGGAATTGCAATTGCAAAGAACAAGGCATCAGAGGCATTCTACCAGCTTCTGAAAAGTGACTCACTATGTGGCACAAAGAAACTCAGGTTGTAACGCAAAGACAGAAAGCTAAAGAAGACAGTCAAACACCCTTCATAAGGGATGCCAGCAACAACCTGCTCACCAGTCCACAGGACATCAAAGGGAGATTGAAGGAGTACTTCCAGTAGCTTCTGAACGAAGAAAACCCCACAGAAGCTGTATTGCCCCAGACAAAGTCTACAATGACTGAAGAAGAGCTCATCCTAGAAAAAGTAAGAACAGCTCTAAGGAAAATGAAGTCAGGGAAAGTATCAGGCTCAGATAATGTCACAGCAGATATGATGTTGGGTCAGATAGGGAAGAAATGCCTACTGAGGGTACCCATATGAATATGGAGACAAAGGTGTATCCCAGATAGTGGAAAATAAGCATATTAGTGCCAGTGTAAAAGAAGAAAG